>NC_057795.1:254549762-254556041 GCF_018294505.1 Triticum aestivum
TCTAAGGAACCGGTAGAATCTCTGGTGGACCGCATCAGCGATCTCCCGGACGTCATCCTTGAGGAGATCATCTCGCTCCTCCCCACCAAGGATTGCTGCCGCACACAAGTCCTCTCAACTCGGTGGCGCCCTCTATGGCGCACCGCGCCCCTCAATCTCGACTGTCATTAGATATTTGTCCTTCCTGAATTTGATCTCATTAGAGCCATCGTCTCTTCTCACCAACAGGGCCCCGTTCAATGCCTCTGCATCCCGACAAGCTACCTGCTGTCCATACCCGGCAAGGTGGATGCTTGGCTGACATCCCCTGAATTCGGAAAACTCCAGCAGTTTGAGTTCTACCATTACCACAAAAGTTTCATACCACAAACATACCAAGAATTCATGCCCACACCATCGTTGTCCATCTCGCGGTTTTCCTCCTCTCTCCACACCGCCACCTTCGCCCGGTGCCATCAACCAGATGATCTGGTACAAATGCTTCGACTCCCACTGCTAAAAAAACTTTCGCTTGTGGTGGTTTATCTGTCGGAGGCCTCACTGCACAGCATCATCCACTCTAGTTGCCCTGCCCTGGAGCGCTTGCTGATTGTTTTGGGAATAGAAATCGGTATCAGTTGTCTCCAAATAAAGTCGCCTCACCTTAAAAGCATTGGAATTTGTTTTGAAGGACAGCAGCTCATCATTGAAGATGCCCCTTCACTTGAAAGGTTGCTCCTTCATAATTGTTATACACCTTCAGAAATAACTGTCGTCTCTGCGCCGAAACTGGAGACCTTGGGTGTAATTCATGACCCATTTAATAATCACAAGGAGTTGGTGTTTGGCTCCTCACCTTTTCAGGTACCGTATATTATCATCTACACATTCGTAATCATATGCTGCATTTTTCATTTGTGCGCATAAGTTTTATATCATCTTGGAGTTCACTTTGGGTACTAATATTATGTTATATGCTCAATGAAGAGTTCATCCATTGATAGCCTATCAATGCTACTAGATTCTGTCAAGATCATATATATCAGAATGTATAGTTTTGATCTAGACATAATTATTGGCTTGCTGTGATGCTTTCGATCTCTGGAGAATTTATACATCGAGGTGATGATTTCATGCACATTGAAAGCCCGTATATATTGTACTAGAATTAACTGTTCAGCTGTCGTTCTTTCGACATACTCTTTTTTCAGACATTAACTGTTTTCAATCTTCATGTCTACTTAGGCAGAACCACATGGAGAAAAACATATAACCAATCGTTGGCGTAATAAGCACAAGGATTTTCTCAGTTCTCATGACATTTGTTTGAGGACAATAATGATGGGACGACATGCATCCAACCAGGCAAACAGAAGCTTTGTCACATTCTTCCTGTTGAATGCGAGGTTAGTATTGTCCATGAGGCTTAATTTTTACAACAAGAGATTTCTCACAGACTAACATGTTGAACTGCAAAAAAAGAAGTTTTAGGTGGACAAATGGGCTTCTAAACGTGCCCGGCTTCTATTTACAACAAGTTGTAGACATCCTAAAATAAAAAAAATTGCACAGGATGTTGATTTTATGGATCAGACTGATCCATTTGTTTGTGACTGCAAAAAAGAGTGGTTGGTTAGATGTTACTGTCATGTTCAATCTAGGTTCTGTCTAAAAATTTGATGAACAATTAATCCTTGGGCTTTTTGTAACATTTGTATGCTTCACTTGCATGTTGTTGCCCTCGTACTCCCCTCCACCTGCCACTACACTGTTGCGTCTTCCATGGCTGTTGTTCCTTCCCGTCCGAGACCTTGCCATCGTTCTCCGCCTTGGTTAGCTCGCTATGCTCGCCGCCGTCTGGTGTTGTCAACATGGTCAACAACCAAGAGGAATCAGGAGATGACTGTACGTGAAGAGGCTGACAGTAGGGATCCACCAGGGTCATTGCATTTCGCAAGCAGGTGCCTCGTTATTACAAGCAAAAACAATACTTCCTCCTAATTTTTTGACAACTAGGTTCCATGCCATTGTCAATGTAGTCAATAAACGAGAAAATTACATAACCAGCGGATAACACCATGGACCCAGCAGCTCGCCCAGTTGTTTTTCAGTTTCAGAGACGGAGCTCAACTGCTCGCTGTGCGGGGGCTGTGGCCCATCTAGCCCACGCTTGCGCTTTTATTAAGCACATGACGAGCCCAGTTGATATTTTTTTCTTTCTGAAATTGGCTAGCCCAGTTCTTTTTTTTGGAGAATACCAAAACCGAGGCCTACTTGCTTTTCTCAGCCCTGCTGGGCTGCAAATCTTTCAAGATGAGGAGGGATAAGAAATGGGCTTCCCTAGAAAACGGGCTATAAGTTGTAAGAAATGGGCTGTAAATTTTTAAACCAAAGCCAACCGGCAATTGCATTAAAATATCATTTTTTCAGGATTTCTCTACTCTCTACTCTTATAAAACCAAAGTCAACTGGCAATTACATTAAAATATCATCTTTTCACCCACAAGATAAACTACTCATACAAATGCATCTTCATGTTCCGTGCAACGAACGGGCATCTTGCTAGTTAAGATTCTAAATTTCATTCATTTTTTTGGCGGAGAATTGTTTTTTGAATTTTATTTTGATATAATTTTTTGAAAACTATTTTTAACGTGACTCAAAATTTCGTGATTAAAAGAGTTCGGACCCCACCGAAATATGCAAAAGAGAGTCCCTCCACCGCAAGAAGGAAGAGGCCGCACGCCGTACTAAGGAGAGCTCGGCGAAGATGGAAGCACGGTGGGCTGCTGCCGACAAGGCCGGAAGAGAACGACGTCATCTGGCCAACATGCCTTGAGGCCAGCATGTGAGAAGTAGTTAGTGCGTGTGTCGCCCGTAAGTTTGTATAACTAATTACATCATCTACTAGTACTATATACTAGTTTTAGAGCAAATTACTAGTTGTACTTTAAGTTAGTACTATCTACTACAAAAGTACAATGTCGGTAAGTACATCCTTTGAGGGCTTTGAGCGTTGATTAGCATGTGTTCATTGAAGTTTTATAGCCGTACCCTAGCCCTAAACCCTCCCAAAACATCCACCGACAGCCACCCGAAACCACCGGAGACTACAGTTGGCCGCAACTGGTTTAGTCCCACCTCGCCACATGAGTTTGCCGCACACCCGCTTAAATAGCCGCACCGATGGATGGTAGCAAGCTTCTCTTTTGTTGCATAGGATCAATACTAGCTATGTGAGTGAGGCAGGTTGACACTTGATTGCATTTCATAAACCAATGATTGTTCATCGGGTGTCACCTTTGCCTCGTTCGTGTACATTGAATAACCCTGCTACAATGAAAGAGATTTTTAAATTAGGTTCGGCTGGAGATGCTGATAGATATAACAATTATTAGAAGATCACAAAACACACGATTTCTGTGACGTACCTGTGTGCATTTTTTTGCGTTAATGATCCATAAGTTAGTTACCTATGCAATGTTTCCTAATAAAGCAAGCATACCATTGACCGAAAAAATCAACTACACATGTAGATTTTTTTGGAGATGGTATCCACCAATTTTGTCTTTTCTGGCACATGAGTATTTTTCGCGCTTCATATGTGTTGTATGTTTCCCCTGCCGAAGTTTCAAGTTCCATAGCGAAATTTTCATTAGACGTGCGATTTCAGAATTTATTCCAACCACCACACCCCATCCATCAAATTTCTGCAATATCTCCCCACCCTGCCCCCCACACCCATCTCCCCTGGTAGCTCAAACTGCCGCCGCCACAACCACAATTTCACCCACATCTACGTTCTGCCCGAGCATCGTTGATCCAGTCGGGTAACCCACCGGTCCCTATCAGGCCCCGGCTTGATTGCTTAAATGGCGCCTACGAAACGTCCTCATGCCTCCAAATCCCCACCGCCCCTACCTCTAGAGCATCACCGCGCAAGCCCAACCACATATCACGTGGAGGTCAAGCAGCTGTTGGCGGTCGATGACGCGATGGCCGCTGTGCGTGTTGACCCAGAGGAACACCTCACCTCCACTGCCGCTGATTTGGTGCAGTCTCTGGCCCAGATGAAGTTCCCCAGCGACTACCCCCAGGACTATGATCTGACTATTTTAATCTTACCAATACCAGTTGCAATGACTATGTTTTGTACGGTTGATGTATTAAGCATGTCCATGCCTTGTTTATTTCATTACTACACATCATGCTACTCTTTGCAATGAAGATATCACTAGAGATATTGTCGTTCTATTTCCATTTGCTATTTTGGGTGGATGCTAACCTTATTGTACTTAACATGCCTTTCCATGTACTTACAAAGGGCCATAATGGGTGGTGTGGTTGTTTGCCGACGAGGTTAGCTTCACTCCATGTCTTACATTATTTTACATCATTTTTTCAATTGCGGTTTAACATGCAAACATTTGTTGGTTGCCTATAGGTACACTTGTCAGCGGCACTAATCCATGATTCGACCTAGAGGGACACATCGCCTCGGTCGCCGCTGACTTGGGGCGGGCTCTAGCCAAGATGAAGTGCCCCAGCAACTACCTCTCAGGACTTACCAGGTATGAACTCACCAGTCCAATCTTACCAATACCAGTTGCAATGGCTTTGTTTTGTACGGTTGATATATTAAGCATGTTGTAGTAAACATGCCTAACACGTCTTAGCTATTTTCCCTACCTTTTATGGACAACATGCCATTCTCTGCTCTGGCAACACCTGCCATGCGATGTTTAACTCTACCAATTGCATATTTATCAGTGCCAGTTTCCATGGCTATACTAGGTTGCCTGTAGTTAAACATGCCTTGTTATTTTTGGTACTGCACACTGTGTGTTGTTCAAGTATGAATTGTCCAGCTCAATTTCACCAATAGCAACTAAAAACTTACAAAACATGACTTAGGATGATGTTAAGCCTTCGCTGCATAGTATACTCCCTCTGTTTTTATTTACTCGGCATAAAACGGAGGGAGTGGTAGTATAAATGAAGCGGGCAGGGGAGGGGGAGGGATGTCGGTTTGCTCTCAACTGCGGTCCCACAAGCGAGCGAAAACGCAAGACGAAGCGCGTTCCATTCGGTGAGCGGCGTGGAGGGTCCAGCGTGCCGAGGTGCAACATGAATGCGACAAGAGCGATGTACAGTCAAAACCGGTTGATCGATTGTCACCAGAACCACTATTCACACCAGAACCTTCGCTGCTCGGCCGACGCCAGCCACTGCGCCAAAACCACACTACAAACTTACAAAACATGACTTAGGATGATGTTAAGCTTGTTGTTAACAATTGTATCCATTTTTTAATTTGTGCCTTTGCTACCATGATACTCTCCGCAATGAAGATATACTAGAGATGATGTTGTTTTATTTCCATTTGCTATTTTTGGTGGATGCTAACCCTGTAGTTGTTAACATGCCTTTCCATGTACTTACACAGGGCCATAATGGGCGATGTTGTTGTTTTCCGTCGAGGTTAGCTGCATCCCAGGTCTTACAGTATTTTACATCATTTGTGCTATTGTAGTTTAGCTTCTAACTTTTATGTCGATGTCCAAACCGACAGACCTCGGGGTAGGGGGTCCCGAGCTATGGCTCCAGGATCGTTAGGGAACAGGGGACGATGAGCACGGTTCGGGCCCTCTCGAAGAGATAATACCCTACGTCCTGCTTGATTGTATTGGATGTATAGTATGATTTACAGAGTAGATCTATCTCAAGATTAGCATGAGCTAAACCCTAAGGTGATGTGGTGATGAATATAGCTCTCCCCCTAAAGGCTACAACCCTCAGCTTATATAGACACCGGTAGGATTAAGATTACCGAAGATAGATTACAATAAGGAGAAAAGAGATCCTGCCTATCCTTGACTTGGAGGGCACACCACGGCTTCATAGATCCCCTGTCGCTATGCGGATTCACCAATCCGGCCCATATTCAATGGGTCGGCGCCGCGAGGACCCCTTAGTCCATAACTCCCTCAGTAGCCCCGGAACTTGCCTCCAACGTCAAGGCTTGTATCTGGCATCCGCTCACCCAACACTATTCGGCTTTAGAGGCAAGTTCTTCATTGTGCTTTGTTCATGTTTAGGGCCAAGTAATGTCCGGAATATGAAGCGACAGATTTACTTAACAACAAAGGCAATAACAAAAAACCGTTCGGGTGTAAACAGTGCCTTCATCTGACAACTTTTTCTCTTTCAACAAAGAGTCGCATCTGGCTATAACGCCGAGCCACATTTGACACGTCTCATCAAGGTGGGGATTGTGCCCCGCCTTTCAGGGAATATGAT
>NC_057795.1:254556298-254557558 GCF_018294505.1 Triticum aestivum
GAAGGAACTCGTGGCTTGTCAACATCTTATAAAGGGGGAGCTACAATAGTCAGCATCCCACGCCTTCTTCCACCTTACGCTCATGAAGATCCTCAGAGCTCCAGCGCCCCTTTTTTCTGCTTCCACAACAAATCCGACCCCGTCTCCTTCAACCATGGCCGGATCCAGCGCTAACGGGAAGTGGCAGGCCTCCAATGTCATCGATAGCTAAATCGTAAAGCTGAAGCAGGCCGGCTATTTGTCGACCGACATTGCCAATCCGACCCCTGAAGAGGGCCAGATCATCGCTATGCCCAAGCCGGGCGAAAGGGTCGTATTCCTCCCTCATTTCCTTAGGGGCTCGGATTTGCTCTGCACCCCTTTGTGAGGGGGTTGATATTATTCTACGGGCTAGATTTTCACGATCTAACCCCCAACTCCCTTCTCCACATCTCGTCCTTTATCATTTTCTGCCCAAGGTAGTTGGCGGCGAACATGCAGACTGCAGCGGGGCCATGATCAGCAAACTAACGCGGGTCCAGTGGCCAGAGGGCCACATAGTCGACACCGTCAAAATGTGGCAAAAGGAATGGTTCTATATCACCGAGTCAAGGGGAGCCAGATGGGCGGCGACTCCCGATTTCAGATCTGGACCCCCTACCAGGCTGGCCTCATGGATCAACAACAGCCGGGACTGGGGGTCCGCTGACGACTTGAAGGCGCTACAGAAGCGCGTCGTCATCATAATGGCGACCAGCGTGAAGCTACACTACAAAAAAAAGACACATCCGTGACATTTTGGGCCGAACGAATTTTTTTTCTGTCATACATATGACAATTCTATGACGATAATTGTGACAAAACCCGGTATCATCATAGATGTGGTGGGCTCCTACTTCTATGACAAAAAATCATGACAGAAAATGGGCTTTTCGTCCTGGGTGGGCCGGAGACGCAACAGCATGACATTCTTTGGGCCGTCCATGACGGAAAAAACCGTGGTAGAAGCGAGGGGAGGAAAATTTCGGGGAGTTGCCGGTTACGGTGGGAGGTCGGGGGCTGAGTGATGCATGTTTCTCTCGTACACGTGCGAGGCATTGGCTCTAACTGAACCCGAGCGAGGCGTTGGGTTCTAAATGAACCCGAGCGATTGCACTGCAGGCTACGCGTTACTGAACCCGAGCGATCGATCGATGGCTGTTAACTGAACCGATGGAGCGATTCCTTCGCTACTGCTGCTAACTGAAGCCGATCAATGTTGCCTCTGGGATGAACAGTGAG
>NC_057795.1:254557568-254583019 GCF_018294505.1 Triticum aestivum
GCTCTCCAACACAAGTCCGTTTCGTCCGTTTTGTGGTACGCCACACCCCTCCCGATCAACAGGACCCCCGTTTCGACCGTAGGAGGTCTGTTTCCTCCATTTTGTGGTACGCCACACCCCTCCCGATCAACAGGACCCCCGTTTCAACCATAGGAGGTCTGTTTCCTCTGTTTTGCGGTACGCCACACCCCTCCCGATCAATACGACCCCTGTTTCGACCATAGGAGGTCCGTTTGCTTGTTGTGCGGTACGCCAGGCCCCTCCCGATCAACAGGATCCCATTTTGAATGTGGCCGGTCAAACACAAGGACGTTTCCTCTGTTGTGCGGTACGCCAGGCCTCATTTCCATCGCCTGTTCCGTCCAAGCCCTCCCGATGAACACGACCACACATTCTGTTCCAACCCAGCCGGTTGGCTCCCCATGAACACGACGACGATGTTGTTTCTCCATTCCGACCCAGCTATGTACGTATGCGCGAGTAGGCGTTCGAGACCCTGCCCGTATGTACGTACGTGGCCGTATTTTCTTTCTTGCACCCTCGCCGATGTACGTACGAGTACATGCTACGTGCGTGCCTCTACTATGGCACGTGCGCGCCTCTACATCTACGACACGTGCGCGCCTCTACATTGACCAGTATGTACGTACACGTTCTCGACCAGAATGACAACGCTACGTCCGCTTCGACCAGGTGGGTCCTGACTGTCAGGCACTTCCTTGCGTGCGAAGATGTAGCTGGTGGGTCCCAGCAGTCAGGGGGGCAAATCATTTTTTTTGCCCAAACGCACTTCCTTGCGTGCGAAGATGTAGCTGGTGGGTCCCAGTAGTCAGGGGGGCGAATTGTTTTTTTGCCCGGACGCACTTTCTTGCGTGCAAAGATGTAGCTGGTGGGTCCCAGCAGTCAGGGGGGCAAATCGTTTTTTTCCTGGACGCACTTCCTTGCGTGCGAAGGTGTAGCTAGTGGGTCCCAGCAGTCAGGGGGAAACGTTTTTTTTCACGAAATATGGTGGCCCGTCCGGTGGGTCCCCGCTGTCAGGTGGAGGAATAATTATTTTGCGCGTAATAAAGAGGCACTTCCTTGCGGCCGCCGTGGACCTAGCTGTCAGCCTCTCCGGGCATAGTACTCTTCCGATGGAAGTCGGTCATTGACCACATTGACCATGCCGCACCGAGAGCACCACAGCAGTGGATGACGGCGAGGCCTAGGAAGGGGACAACGCGGAGCCGGGGAAGACGCGGCAGTGGGTGCCCACACGAAGAGCAGTACGAGGGTGAGGCTGCCGTCGCTGCAGAATAACAGGGGTGTGGCTGAGTAGAGGGATGGCCTAGCCAGCGGTGGGAGTAGTAGGTGGCTGTGAGGCCTCCGCGGCATCACAGCCGGCCACGGGAGGCAGGAGCACGCGGCACGACCGGCGCTGCTTTGGGCGGCTGGAGCACGAAGACCAGAGGTTGAAGAAGCACTACAGCCGTTGGATGGACATCGTACGGTCACTGGAGCTAGAGTCGTTCATATTGACTAAGTTGACAAAGCCCTCCGTCCCCGTAAACTTAGTAGGCCCACAAGTCAGCCTCCCACCAAGGTGAGTCCCAGCTAGCAGGGGGAGTATTCATTTTTTTGTGCATAATAAGGAGGCATTTCCGGTGGGTCCGAGCTGACAGCGGGGGGAACGTTTTTTTGTGAAATACAGAGACCCTTCTGGTGGGTCCCAGCTATCACGTGGAGGAATCATTATTTTGCGTGTAATAAGGAGGCATTTCCTGTGTGGGCCCCTACTGTCAGCCTCTTTCGATGGCTGTTGTTTGTTGACCATGTTGACCTCGCCGCGCCGAGAGCACAAACGCGGTGGACGAGGGCGGGGCCCAGGAAGAGAACCACCTGGAGCCGGCGAAGCCACCGCAATGGATGCCCACGCTGAGGGGAGAACGAGTGCTGACTGGTCGGCTGCGGGGTGAGGCTGACGTCGCTGGAAAATAACAGGATGTGTGGGTGGTTAGAGGGATGGCCTGGCGGCAGCACAACCAGCCACGGGAGGAGGTAGCAGGCAGTCCCGCCGGCGCTGGTTTGGGCGGCTGGAGCAGGAAGATCAGAGATTGAAGAAGCACGGCGGCCATTGGATGGACATCCAACAGTCACTGTTGTGTGTTAACTAAGTTGACAAAGCCTTGCGTAGGCGTCAAAATTTTTTTGGACAACGTCATCGTCAACCTAGTAGGCCCAGAAGTCAGCCTCCAAATCTGTGGAAAACAGAATACAACCCATTAGCCATTATTTTCAGTAATTTACAACCCATTTGCTAATTCTTAAGGATATTTGAAGCCCATATTCTTTTTATTAGCATTAGGCCATCCCTCTACTCACCCACACCCCCTGTTATTCTGCAGCGACGGCAGCCTCACCCTTGTACTCCTCTTCGCGTGGGCACCCACTACTGCGTCTTCCCCGACTCCGCGTCGTCCCCTTCCTAGGCCTCGCCGTCATCCACCACTGTGGTGCTCTCGGTGCGGCATGGTTAATGTGGTCAATGACCGACTTCCATCGCAAGAGTACTGTGCTGAAAGCTGGGTCCACGGCGGCCGCAAGGAAGTGCCTCCTTATTACGTGCAAAATAATTATTCCTCCACCTGACAGCGGGGACCCACCGGATGGGCCACCATATTTCGTGAAAAAAATGTTCCCCCTGACTGCTGGGACCCACCAGCTACACCTTCGCATGCAAGGAAGTGCGTCCAGGCAAAAAAAACAAAATGATTCGCCCCCCTGACTGCTGGGACCCACCAGCTACATCTTTGCATGCAAGAAAGTGCGTCCGGGCAAAAAAAAACAATTCACCCCCCTGACTGCTGGGACCCACCAGCTACATCTTCGCACGCAAGGAAGTGCGTTTGGGCAAAAAAATGATTAGCCCCCCTGACTGCTGGGACCCACCAGCTACATCTTCGCACGCAAGGAAGTGCCTAACAGTCGGGACCCACCTGGTCGAAGCGTATGTAGTGTTGTCATTCTGGTCGGGAACGTGTACGTACATACTAGTCGATGTAGAGGCGCGCACGTATCGTAGATGTAGAGGCACGCACGTGCCGTAGTAGAGGCGCGCACCTAGCGTGTCGTTTGATGACGAGAAGATCATCACCGCGGGCCATATGAATATGGAGAAGAAAATCGTCAATCCATACCGCGGGGTCTATTGTCCCGTCATATGACTCGATGTTCACGGGTTTAAACCCTTCCGGGAATTCATGCTCCATTACTTCATCAGTGAAGCAAAGGGGGTGTGCGGCGCCTCTATATCGGGCCAAGTCACGACGTAGCTCGGAAGGAGTTTGTCTGCGGTCTTCGGTCCGGGCGTGGTTATGTTTGTCACGTCCGACCAGATGGCCATCATCGCGCATCGGGGCACGCCCCCATGATCCATCGATCGATCTGGTCTGACCTGCTCTGTTTTCCAGATCATACCGCAGGTCATATGTGTATCCCTGAGCTGTTGTGTTTCTGTTTTTATGGCGAGGTAGTGCGGGCTGGTGTTCGGCTCGAGTTGTCGCTTTGTCCCGGCCACGTGGTGGTCGGTCAGCCGCATTATACGTGTTAGGAAGGGCTCCAGCACCTCGTCATCGAACTAAGGTAACAGTTTGTGCTTCGGGTAACTTTTGGTTGGGTGCTCGCGGCCGTATTCTTCGGCTGCTAGGACATTAGTCCATCTATTGTTGAGCAGATCTTGGTCAGCTTGAAGCTGTTGCTGCTTCTTTTTCGGGTTCCTTGAAGTGGCTATTAGCCGGCGCTTAAAGCGCTCCTGCTTGGCAGGCTCCTCAGGCATGATGAAGTCTTCGTCGCTGAGGCTCACCTCGTCCTCGGAGAGCGGAAGGTAGTTACTGTCCTCCGAGTCTTCATTCATGGCCTGTTCATCAGGGCTAACTCGCCCATCTTCCCGTTCGTCCTGTTTGGAGGTTGGCTGAATGGGGTCTTCATTGTCTTCGGCATCGTTTGGAGTATTATTTTCTTCGCTAGCGATATTGCTGTTTTTCCCACGGCGTGGTTTAGTGCGGCAATGCTGACATTGGTGCTTTGGCTGTATCTCAGGAGGTTTATCCTCGACTGGGCCCTTTTCATTGTCGCTGTTGTTCTTTTTGGGTGTGTCCACCATGTATACGTCATACGAGGAGGTGTCTGTCCAGTGCCTTGTAAGTTGTTGTTTTCGTGCCTGCTCCTCTCCGGCATCGTCGGCCATGCCGTCGATGTCTTAGGAGTCATAATCGAGCATGTCGGTTAAGTCTTCGACAGTGGCTATGAAGTGGGTGGTGGGTGGGAAGCGGAATTCTCCGCCATCAGCATCCAATTTGAACTGGATATAGTTCGGTTGAGAGTCTCCTGATAAGGAGAGGGATTTTAATGAGTTTAGCACATCACCAAAAGGGGAGTGCCGGAAGATGTCTGCGGAGCTGAACTCAACGATTGGTGCCTGATCAGGTTCGATGGGCATGGATGCACGCGGTTCAGAACCTATAGCCAGAGACGAATCTGAGGTTCCGGTGACATAGGCCCCGCTCAAGGTGGGATCTGTGTGCGGCTCCAACGCCGCTGAGTCTGCGGCTTCAGTGGCGGGGTTGAGCTTCCCATCCTCGGACGGCGCAATCCGCTCCAGATCTAGGGCCAGAGCGGTTACAGGCGCTATCTCCTGAGCATGGTCCAATGATAGATTTAGGTCATGTTCATCATGGTGGCAGGGAGCGGCCGTCATGGGCTCGAATTCGTCGAAGATCAAGTCCCCACGGATATCGGCCACGTAATTCAAGCTTCCAAACCTGACCTAATGGCCAGGGGTGTAGCTGTCGAGCTGCTCTAGATGGCCAAGCGAGTTGGCCCGCAGTGCGAAGCCGCCGAATAAAAAGATTTGTTCGGGGAGGAAAACCTACCATTGGACTGCATTGTTGTGGATGATTGACAGAGCCATCAAACCTTTTGGCGAAGATGCAGTGGAACTCTCAAAGAAGGCACCAATGTCGGTGTCAAAACCGGCGGATCTTGGGTAGGAGGTCCCGAACTGTGCGTCTAAGGTCGATGGTAACAGGAGGCGGGGGACACGATGTTTACCCAGGTTCGGGCCCTCTCTATGGAGGTAATTCCCTAGTTCCTGCTTGATTGATCTTGATGAATATGAGTATTACAAGAGTTGATCTACCACGAGATCGTGATGGCTAAAACCATAGGAGTCTAGCCTATATGATTGTGATTGCCTCTACGGACTAAGCCCTCCAATTTATATAGACACCGAAAGGGGCTAGGGTTGTACAAAGTCGGTAACAGAGAAAAGGAATCTACATATCCGAACGCCAAGCTTGCCTTCCATGCAAAGGAGAGTCCCATCCGGACACGGGACAAATTCTTATGTCTTGTATCTTCATAGCCCAACGGTCCGGCCCATGTCACATAGTCCGGCCGTCCGAGGACCCCTTATTCCAAGACTCCCTCAGCGCGCGCGATCTGAGTCGTGCGTTCTAATTGGCCAGAACCCAGACCCCACGGATTATACGTCTGCACCATTTGGATTCTCCTTGATCGGATGGCAATTCTGATCCCTTTTGACAGCACATGCAGTTCTGGTTGTGATTATATATATCCACAAATTATATGTTAAATTCAAAAAATATCTTAAATATAGCAAATGATACCTGAAATTCGTTAGAAAATCAAATTCGTGGTATAATGGTGATTGCATACCATGGAAAATTTTATGAGGCCAAACGATGAAGTGACCGGCCACTAGAGTTTGAATTGACACCTCTCCTTTTGGAAACCATGATCCTTCTTGTGAGATGCTCCGGTTTGCAAGGAACGATCACCAAAACTTGTGCCAAACGTCACCAATTTTTTTCCACAGGGTCATGAGAGCACGCCACAGGCAGACGCCGATTTGGATGATGTCTGAACTCCATCTGAATCCCCTGTAATTAAAATACCAAGTAGGCCGATGCCCTGGCCGCATGTCATGGCCTAAATGTTTGAAACTTCTCCCCGTTTCTTGGACAATGGATGAAAACTCGCAAAGCGACACACAAACCATTTGTACACCTTCTTTGCTAACTAACACCCAGATGTATTTGTAGTACGGTTTTGATTTTATATGCACTAAATGCAAGGTAAATGCAAAGAAATGACTTAAATATAGCAGATGAGACCTGAAATGGGCCAGAAAATTAAACTTAGTGTATATACGTGATTGTTTACAGTGAAAAAAATTCGAGGCGGAATGATGTAGTGACAGACGATTGGAGTCCGAAGTGCCGCGTCTCCTCTTGGAAACTATGATCCTTCTTGTGAGATGCTCGGATTTGGAAGGTTTGAGCATCAAAACTTGTGAAAAACTTTACCAAAAGTTTTCCATGGGATCCTGAGAGCACGCCACGGTAACACACCAATTTCCGTTATTTCTGGACTCTATATGCATTTCCTGTAATTAAAATACCAACAAGGCCTACGCCTCTGGCCGCACTGCGGCCGAACTATTTGAATTTTTTTCCAGTTTCTCGAACAATGAATGAAAACTCCCAAAGAGACACACAAAAGATCTTGCTAGTACCCACATGTAGTTGCGACTATTGCAAACGACTCAAATGTAGCAAACGATACCGGAAATGCACCAGAAATCGAACCATAGGGTTACAATGATGATTTCTTACCGTGGAAAAAAATTTGGAGGCGAAACAATGAACTCATGTTTTCATTCAAAGAAAAATATGTTGTTAGATCATGTAAATGTTTTCAAATAGCACACGGTTTACTCACGAAAGTTGTGTGCCTACCAAACCATGGTCGATGCCCCCCGTTGCTACGCGCGTGATCTGGGTCGTGCATTCTGATTGGCCAGAACCCAAACCACGCAGATCGTATGTATGCACTGTTGGATGCTCCTAGATCGAACGACAATTCTCATCCATTTTGACAACAAATGCAGTCCAGCTAGGATTTGATTTATATGCCAAAGTGCACGGTAAATGCCAAAAAATGACTTAAATATAGCACACGAGACCTAAAATACGCCAGGAAATCAAACGTGTGGTATAATGGTGATTGCTTACCATGGAAAAAAATTAGAGGCAAACGAAATTAGAGGCAAAAAATTTGCACATCTTCATTTCAAACGAAATTATGCTCTTTGTGCACACGAGCGTTTAGAGGCAAACGTTGGCATAGGCCTTTCTGCGCGGCCATCGGGCATATTTTTTCACCCTTTTCACCTAGGCCACCAACACCCCCCACCGCCTGCCCGTGTTTCATTCAATTAGTATACCCAATCTCCATCCCCAGCTCCCCCTCCCTCAGATCCATAGCAGAACCCTCTCCGGCGCTAGCGTGCTCACCCCAGCCATGTGCCCGGTCTTCGGTGTCAACCCTACCTCCACTGCCATTCCCAACACGCGGTTGCCCGAGCCTCGTCGTCTTCATTTGCTCGCAAGCACCCTCAAGCATATCGATCTTGTAACCCTCGCCTCTCCTGTGGTCCTGTCGGGTTTGCATTAAGAAACCTGTTAGTTAGTGCTCTCCATCGTGGTGAGGCATATTTCCTCAAAACCCCTCTTCCCATTTTGTTCCGTATGTTCCCAAATTGGCTATAAAATAATAGAGAGCGTATATATGTTCAATATCTACATTCCTAACTAGTACGTATAAGTTGTATTTGTTCCAATAAGTTACTATCGATTTACAGATCGTGGGCGCCCAAGTCACACGAACTTAACAAATAAACCATACATTTTCTAAATTATTGCATGACATGTTTAGACAGCTTGATACCAAGTTGTTAGTTTATGCTTATCCTCCTTTCCTGAGTTTTGAATGTGTTCTCTGTAGATGCTGAGTAGCAGCGACAACACTCATGCTTCAGGTGATGTATGTTCATCTGATTCCAACAACCCTAGGTCTTCAGCAGATGGTGAGGGATCAAGTAATCTTGAACGGGATAGAGCTGCAGCAATTACCCTTCCGGCCACGACATGAAGGAACGCTCCGAGGAAGCCCACACACCAGCCTAAAGGTGTATTTGAAGTAACCGAGATCAATTTAAAGTCTTGGGCTCCACCTAAACCAGATAAAGCACGCATGAGGTTCAGGAGTGTGTGGATTTGTTGGAAGGGCAAGGCTCAACATTAATCTGCCGGGGTTTCGGAAGGCTGACACGGAAACACGACAAAGGATAGTCCGAGAGATCATGGATCACTTCAGCGTTCCAGAGCAGTGGAGAATGTAGGTGGAACACACTGCACTGAAGAAGGCAAGGGATGTGTAACAGCCTGGCTTTTGCCCTTTTCTTTTCTTTTAATTTATTTGGTTTTTGCTCTGTTTTTCTTTTTGGAGTGGTTCTGTGGCCTTGCCACCTGGGAAATCATCCTCATTCTCAGAACCTTTCCAAGATCATGTCACTTCACTCCTTGACCAAACCCTAAACTCTTTTTCTATGGAATATTCCTTTTTCTATTAAAGGAATAACCCTTTTTCCCTAGGTTGTGAAGCAACCTATATTTATGTCCATCCAAAAATTCCCAAATAATTCTCATAATTCCTTTGGGTCATATGTTGATCAAATATGCCCATAGTTTCCTGTCCTAGTCCAAAAATAATTCCCCAATAATTATTCTTCAATTCTGTCCTAAATGGCACTTTGTGAAGCAAGTGTCATTTATATTTTCCTAGTGGCTCCCAAACTTTTTGGGCATGCTTATATATCCAAATAATTTCCTCATGCACAAATTCAACCTCATTTTTTTAGCAAATCTTCCGCGGTGATTTTTCAAAGTTTCTATCAGACAGAAGGCTTTGTGAAGGAAGTACTAGCTAGGAGTATCCAAATGAGTTCAACTTTTGCACACTCCTTCATGTGCTCATATTAACACCCTCCACCCATTTGCAGCCCCATCCAATCATCTATGTGAGCACATGACCAAATCTTTGATGCTGGCAATATTTTTAGGTTGTGAAGAAACTGTATTTTATATTGCTTCAAAAATCCTGATAAATTACCTGATCATGCCCCTACCCATAAAACATCTCTCCACACAATTTGGGATCATTTCATTAAGCCATTTGATCACCAAAATTATTCCAAGTTTCTGGACAGAAATGATGTTTGTGAAGCAAGTGCCATTTTGGCTTGTCCATTTGGCATGTTCTTTTTACATCATCTTTATATGTCCATATCATGAGGCTTTCCCAAGCTGCATCCCATTCCATCACTCCATGTGAGTGCATCATCCAAATCATGTTTCTGGACCAAAAATGCAGTTGCAAAGCAACTATGTTAATCCTTGGTTCAGTCCTCCTCAAACTCCCCAGGATTGTAGTCCTTCCTAGGCCGAACACCCCAGACAAACTCATTGACTCCAATCAATTTTCTGTTGATCACCAGTGCCCAACAAAGTTTGATGCAACAAAATTCCATCGATGCCTAACTCAGACACAAAGCCTCTTCTCTCACGTTTTCCCTCCTCACAATCTCCTGTTTGGAAGAACATCATGCTAGACACGGTTTTCTAGCCCATTGTGTCCTCCCCATGACATGTCGCGTGGTGACGCGTGTATTTTTTCCTGTGCACGCGCTCTGGCTGCAGCAAACGCGCTCTGGTGCCTAGGCCTCTTCCTGCCAGTGCACTCGATCCCTCATCCTCTAGCCTTGTCCAGTGGCTTCACCTTGTCATCGCCACCTCGCTAGACCCCTCTCCCCCTCCAGAAACCTACTCGCCAACGCATGTCAACCCACAACCATGGACGAATAGTGGTCGTCTCGCTTTTATGGCGCTCGTTCTCTTCCTCCCCGTGCTTCCTGGCATCGTCTAGCTCTCTGTGACCATCGTCCGCTCCTCCTCATCTTGTTCCCGTGCCCGCCCATACTCATTGAGCCTTGGCAGAGCGTTGGTCAAGCTCAAACAGCGGCACGTGGCCACGACCTCCCTCGCCCCGCCTCTTTAAAGGCCTCCCGAGCCCGTTTGAGCTCACCAAGCCACTCCTCCACCTCCCAAGACCCCGCCCTGCTACTCTCCTGAGCTCAAGGACCTCTCCTACCCCTCCCATGGCCGAAGCCTCGCCGGCCATCCTCTGCTCAAATTCGAGCTGGGTAGTTCCCCTCCCCCCTCTTTCTCCCACCAGCAGAACTCCCAAACCCCGGCGCACCTCCCCCTTCCATCTGTTCTTTGCCGGAGCACCCATGGCCACGAACCTGTCGGTGCCCGAAGCCCTCCTCCGCCGTGGCCATTGCTCCGCCTGCTCCTCTGCTCTCCGGCGTGGCCAGACCCATCAGGTGGTTTTGGCTCATCATCCTGGTCACTCCGGTGGCCGGAGCATCGCCGAAGGTGGCTGGTGGCGCCGCGCCCCTCCCTCTGGACCGCGGGTGAGTGAGGGCAAGGCAAAGACGATGACGAACCTGCCCCTGGGCCCCACTTGTCGGCCTCTCCGCGCTAACCAAGTCGGCCTGATGACGTGGATAAATGGCAGGCCCCACACGTCAGCCCCTCAGTCGTTGACCCCGCCTTGCCACGTCAATTAAGGGGAGACTTATTCACCAGAATATGTTTTCTGTTTCTGATAGCGCATTTCCTTTCTTCTTCAGCTCCAAGTACAATTTCTCCTCACTGAAATTGTATTTCTGTAATGGCGCTTCCCGTTTTTCTGTTCAGGCCCTGCTTGAAAATATTTTCTTTACACATGGGTCCCTGGCAGAAAAACACTCACAACTTTTCACCCGAGCCTCCAAACGAGGTGATTCCAGAGCCCAATTCTTTGTCTCATCAAGCCCATTCTGCTGGTGACAATTTCACCATGTTTTGACATTTTGAAAATGACAATTATGCCCTTGCCCTTATTCAGCCCCCCTAGAGAGAGAAAGATTTCCGGCGATTCGTCCCGCAAGCTTCTCGCACTTTCTCCCAGTGATTTCTTCCACCCCAGGCAAGCCACACCCTCCATTTACATCACTATAATGCAATGACATGGTTTAAATTATTTGAACTTGTTTAAAATATTACTTTAGCTACATATGCCTTTGTGCATGGCATTTTCTCAGTGTTATACTGATCTTGTTGTTGCCATGCTATTGTTTGGATTACTAGGAGTTATGCTTGCACTTGATGAGTATCATGTTGTCAGTGGAGTATTAGTGGCTGGTATTATGATTACTTTCATGTTGGTATCTGGTATTATATTTTGGAGTATTACTTTGGATGTCAATCTGCCTTTGGATTATTAGTGGTTAGTATGATTATCTTTATGATGATAGTTGATGTTCTGTTGCTTGGAGTATTATTTTTGGAGATGACATTTACATGTGCATCTTAGCTGTATAGTGTTGTTCTTGTTAGTGGAGTAGTAGGATTATTGTTTTCGAATTCATCTTGATAGAAGTGTTATGCTATCCTTGGAGTATTTTGATGTGACGATGGTATGCTTTGTAGTAGTTATTGGACATTGCTATGAATGGGATTACAGGTTGGTAGATGATAGCGGAGTAGTAGTTATCACTATTATAATTTGGGGATAAATTCCATCATTAAGTTGGTCAGGTGCCACTAAAACGGGCTTTTCCAGTGCAACCACATTTGCCTGTATGGGAAGGTCCTAACTGGGTCTATTGACATGCCTCTCGCCGGTGCGTCCAACTAGGGAAGGTTTTGGGCGTGCGCTACCCTAATCAGGTAGGTGGTCATAAGCCTTGTGGGCCCGAGTTTGGTTATGTGCACATCCACCCATTTGGGACCATTTTTATTTTGCCACAATAGTGGCCGTTTTCCTTTGTAGGTTGGGCCACCCAAGACTGAACCCAAAAAGGGGAGTTGGTCGGAGTGGCCAGGAGAGTGTCATGGAAGTAGATCGGTTTTGTCGGAATGCCATTGGTCCACCCGAATGGGAGTGCGAGGCCATGGGTTCTCTGGTGTGGGTGAAGTGTGCTACCTCTGCAGAGTGTGTGTGTTTAATCTATCGATAGTCGCGTCCTCGATCATGGGCACAAGTTCATACTAGGTCACACCGTTCGATCAACACTCACATGACGGAATGACTTATAGCTGATATATGTTATATATGTGAGCAGTAACAGTTTGGCAGGATGTTGATGATGATGTTGAGATGATCTTGAGGGTGATCATTCTGTTTGTGATGTGGTCATGAGGTGATCATGTGGATGTTCTATTTGTGATCCGTGACCGATCACTGTTTGGTTTTGATCACGAGGTGATCGAGATGGTATATTGCTTGGCCGGTTAGCCAAGAGTGAGATTGTTGTTGGGATGGAGATGTTGATTTATCAGTATGGTAGTAGTTTCAAATCATGCTTAGTAGTTGCTTTCGTATCTTGATAGTTGTTAATTAACCTCCTTAATGCTATGTTGTTGTCTTGCCTTGATGCTTTTGGTTGTTGTGAGCTTGCAAGTACATTCAATGTACTGACCTGGTGTGTCAAGCTAGATTGCAGGTGATGCCATGATTGCTTGATTGCTTGTTGTGGTTTCAGTTCGTGCGAGCAAGATCGTGTCCCAGCCAGAGTCTCCGCGGAGTGGAGTTCACCACCTTCGTCGTTGTTCCGCTGCTAGAAGATTTCCACTGCTATGAGTTGTTCTACTGCTAGCATAGAGCAAGTGTACTATCGCAGGCATAGTGTCGTCGTGCTAATGTGATCCTTTGTAACATCGGACCTTTGTATTTATCCTTTGTAATAAGAGCTGATTTGTTCTATCTGAAGTAGTGCCATATTCCAGAAGACTTCTTCTCGATCTCTGGGCTGGAATACGGGGCGTTCCAGTTTCTCTGAGCAGGGGTGCCACAGGCTTGGTATCAGAGCGGGTCTGGCTGTAGGATACCCTAGTCAATAGCGGTAGAAATCAGAAGAAATCAGTAGTATAGAGTTTGGCTTGTTTATTGCATTTGGTTGCTGCATTTGTTTGTTGCATAGCATGCATATAGCCTTAGTATTTGTTGCTAACGGTTTAATCTGGTGAGTGTAGCTGGCATCGGTTCGGATCCACTACAGCTCAGCCTCTACATTTCTCCAGCTTCCCTTTTTCTTTTGGTGTTTGGTGTCATTTCTGTCCCAGCAGAGTGATGCCAAGTGATCCCGACACTGTTTGCAAAAATGGTGCTCAGGTATCGCGCCGATGTCTTTCTTTCAGCCCCACCTATCTTTTCGGTGATGGACATGCTTCTATCCTGAATCGCTCTTTCATTTTGTCGTGTTGGCAACCCTTAATGATCTTACTTATCAAGAAAGGGCAATGTCAGCAGCCTCAGGTTTTCCCCGCTATCCTATTTCTTGGACGAGTACGACTCTTTTCCGTCTGCTTGATAATGATGTGGTTGCGACATTCGTGTCCCACTACATAGTTATCAAGTAAGTCCTCACCTCCGAGCTAGTCCAGGTTGCTACCTAGCTAAGCTAGCACTTGGTGTAACGGCGTTTGCACCAACTCTTCCACACAATTGTTCATCCTTGTGCACACCATCACAGCATGCTAGATCATAGTCCCGGAGATTCTGCGAGATTTGTGTGCTTAAGTAGGCATGCATATTGTGTGACTAGCAGTAATATGTGACATTGATTGTGTGTGAATTGATTGTTGTTGTGTGCTTTTGTTTAGTTGAGTTTCCTTTTGCTTCTTTCTTTTTGGGCCCCGGTGTTACAATATTTTCCCTTATAAAGAGTTGCTCATTAAATGACACCAGACTCGAAGAAGCAATAAGGATTTAAAATATTTGGAAGAAGCTCGGCTAAACATTATGGTCTACACAGTCAACTGCATTATAGCATTAATATCTGCTCAGAGTACTAATGGTGTCTTGGATTGATGATCAACATCGAGTCTACATCAGTACAAAATCCTAACAACAGTAATGATCAAGTTAGCAGCAAGACAAGTCAGGTACAAGATCAACGGTATATTTTCAGACAAAGGTATGGATCATATACAAAGTTTTGGCAAATAGCCTAACGGAAATCGGCCAACAACATCATGTGGGCCGTCGAATATAATACCAGCCCATTTCACTTTCAACCCATGTATGGCCCACGACGTCTTTCGGCCCATATGAGGCCTTTGTATCTTTAGGCCCTTTAGAGGCCCACGGTGACTCTAGCCCATAATGAACAGTAAATTTCTTTGTACCTGTTAATGGCCCATGATTCACATGGGCCGTTTCCAGCCCGTGTTAGCTTTCGGCCTATTGACGGCCCATACGTTCTTGGGCTCCTTTCCGGCCCTCGATTATTTCCGTCCCGTTACTGGCCTGTTCCCCTAATGGGACAAATTCGGCCCATGGCAAGAGTGGGCCCGTTTTTGGCCTGTTAACCCATTGCGCCGTTTCCAGCCCATCCTATATTTCGGCCCATTAACGTCCCGTTATGCCTATGACAGAATTAAGCATTTGCTGTCCTCTGGCCTGTTAACGAATCGTTACCGTGCTGGGATGATACCAATTACACACATTTACAGCCCATGTAGACCCATTTATCCTATGTCCCGAGGCCCACTGATTCTACGGCCCTGTTGGAGGCTCATTTATCGAGGGCCCGTAGGAGACCCATGGATCCTACGGCCCATAGCAGGGTAAGGGGTTACCACGGTCCATATATGGCCCATGGTTGTTGCGGCCACTAGCAAACCAGGGAAAACGAAGACTAGGAAATAAAAAGCCTGAAACTAATGATAGGCTATTAAGGCGATTGCACAGATTACATCCACTCAGCATCAAAGATCGCCACCAGTGCAAATATAGGGAACACCCTACACTATACAAAAATGGCTTGCTGTTTTCTTCAGCCGGTGGCTGCACGTTAAGAAAAATTTTGTATCGCACCAAAACAAATTACAACTATAAAACAAAAGGAAGGTTGGCATAAAAGTTAACAGTCTAGCAGATAAATGCATCACCAGAAGTTCAGAAGCTCAGTTCATTTGACCTGACTATTATGTTTTCATGTTGTATTGTCTGATGGAGCACCATAACCTTCGCCTTCATTTCTCTTAGGCTCCTAAACAACATAGCAAATGTCTGATAGTCTGGTTTCAAAACCATGCATATCTTGACGACATCGAACAATGTCTCTCCTTGTTTCACAAAGGGTCTCTGTTAGGGAATGGACTTGTGTCTGGAGCGCAGCTATACCATTGTTTTGAGCTTGCATATCTTGATCATGAGGCAGTTTGGACGAGATTGCCTTAAAAACCAACCAAATATTATGTAGGAACGTGCTCTTGGCACTGTTAGTGGACAGGTACTGACCCACTGCAGCAAGAGTTGACATTGCGGTTATAGTTGCCTCGCCACTTCAGAAGGTGGTGGTTCCACCATTTTTTTCATAGCTTCCTGAAAGTTGAGTTTTTACATTAGTAGTACCAGAACAGAAGATATTTAGGAGGCAACAAGACCAAAAAAATAGCTTTGGTCTATATACAGAACTTATTCCAATGAATCCATGTAAAATATTAATTGTATTTTATTGCAAAGTACATAATAAAACCAGGTTCCAAACATATGACCGTGTACCATCGCTAATGTATTGTCTATTTCTTCACATTGTATTGAGGGATAAGGATAAGGAAATGAAGTTTATAATACGGTAAGTATAGTATGACATCATTCATATCACAAAACAACTGAGAACAGACAAACAGGCAATTGTAACGTTGTGTGGGCAAGTCCAGCACGGAATTAGATTATAGGTGAAGATCAAAGGAACATCACTCCTCTCTTTTAAACCTTGTAAGGTACAATGATACGCAAACATAATTGTGTATAGAATTGAAAAGAGTAATAGACATTGGCTGCAAACCATGCAGTTCAAGGCACAAGTTAGAGTAAGTAGTACTTCAAAGGCATTAGGATTAAGGACATACAACAACGGCTTTGACTAGTGTAGTCATGTCGTTCTTCTTGCTGGTGTGACAGTCCCTGAAGATTTCCACATCATTTGGTCCAGGTACTTTTTGGTCCTTGCGGGCTTTCCTCTGCATTTGGAACAAGTCAATATAGATCTGATAATATGGTACAGCGAAAAGAGTGAAACAGCAGCTAATTACAAGAGCCTCGCAGTGTGCAATATAGCTACGAGATCCTGTCGTCCGTTGGAATTTCACTTTCGTATGGTTGGCCTTGTTCTTTGAACAGTTCACCTACAAGAAGATAGATTTGTGTGGAACATGCATAAATAGGACTTCAACATGTGATTTGATCACATATATATAATGTACCTGATACTTCGGATCAGACCAGTGTTTAACAAGGCCTCTCCAGTCTTCATCCGATATATTTCCCACTTGAGATGTTTGGGAAAGTTCACTATTAGCCTTGCCTTCCAAGTGAGTTTTCGTCAAGTTATACCGATATTGTCGCCGAGCTGACTTGAAAACATGGGTGCAAGCTTGTCTTGTTGCATCATCTTGGCTATCCAACTTGAACCTCATCTGTTGAAAATTATGAAAGTCTCATTATCAGCAACCTAGAAAGTATGGGACAGAGCAAGACGATATTACTAGTTTCCATACATAACCATACTTACAGACAAATGGTCGAGGAAGGTGTTGAACTGGGTTTCGTCTTTGTCATTCCTGTACTGAATCCATGTTGGGAGGATACATACATGACACCTAATGGCAACCGCTGTCTCTGATACTAACTTGGCTGACTCTGTAGCATCACGTGGCCTGTTAAAACCTGCCTCAAAACGGGTCTCCATTCTTCCTCCTCTAGATTTAGTTAACCTATCGAGCATTATCCCTGATGTTTGTTTCCTCTTGCGCCTAAGTGCTAGTCCAACAACGAACATAGGAAGTGTTAGTGTACATCAATGAGACGCCCGGATAATTAGACTACAGTAGTCCCGCGTTAACGATGCCACGCCACCTCGGTTACTGTTGCTAACCTCGTGTTAGTTCGAAACCGATTCGAATTCAAATTTGAGTTAAAGTCAAACGATAAAAGTTTTCGAACATAAAAACTAAAATGTGCTAAATGTGACCAATAAATCCTTAGTAATAATGGTGGAGAACCCACATTTTTATAAAATAATTAAAGACACTAAAATAATAAAAACAGTGGCTAAATAACATTTTAATTGCTCTTTAAATTATAAGAATATTAAGTTAACTTATTTTGAGTCAAAACCAGGTTGGGTAGTGGCCTATATTTGTTAATACTAAATTAGGTACAACTAAGGTATTTTATAAAACTAAGGTATTTAAAACATAAAGTTAAATCAGAAAACAAAAGAAATAAAAGAAAAGACAAAATAGAATAAAAAGGAGACAAGGACTCCCCTGGACCCCCTTGGCCCAACTGGGCCATGGCCCAGCCAGGCCGGCCCACGCCCCTGGCCTACATAGGCCTCCCCCACTCGCCCGAAACCCTAGCCCCTCTCCCCCCCACTACCCCACGATCCCCACTCTCTCTCTCGCTCGTTCCTCTCCCCTCCCGTGATCCAGATCGAGATCGACCCGATCTCCTCGCCTGGCGCTGCCTGATGACGCCCGGCGCCCTCCTCCCCGTTTGCCGTACCTCCCCGTCGGACTGCTCGTCCCCGACTCTCCCTCGCCGGCTCCGACGCCCCGCGACCACGCCTCTGGATGGACGCCCCGCCACCTCGCCGCTGGATGGACGCCCTGCCGCCTACCGTCGACGCTCGCCTCCCCGACCTCCTCCCCGGCGGACTCCGTCGAGCCTCGCAGGTGAACCCCTGCATCGGGGGTGAGCGAAACTCCCCTCTCCTCTCTGTCTCCCTCGCACGTGCGTCCCTAGCCCGTCGCCGTAGTCACCGCGTCTTGCTCGTCATGCCGCTCGTGCTCCCCGTCGTGGCCATCGCCCGCATCGTCGCGGCTGTGAGCCGAAGCTCGCGCTCTAGGCAGCACGCGCCCTCCCTCCTATGCCCGCGCACGCCCCTTGTTCCCCGCATCGTCGTGTGCTCGCCCGCGCCTCCCCGCTGCCCTCTGCCGCTAGCTCCCTGCCCTGCCATGGCCTGCCTCCCCTCTCACCTGCAGCCGGCACCCAGCCCGCCTCGCCGGCGCTGGCACGCGCGCCCGTAGTGGCCGCCCGGTTTCGCCCGTTAACGGGCACCTGCCCGTCGTCGCTCTTGCGCTCGTGCCCGCGTGCTCGCACACCCGACCCGCTATGGCCCCTAGGGCCAATGACATGTGGGGCGGCCCCCTCTGAAACGTTAAAAAAAAGGATAATAAAAATAATAACAATTAATTAATTAATTAGGATAATTAATTAACTTAATTAACTCTGTTTAGTTAACTAACTAAATCTAATTAACCTGCTAATTAAAATGTTAGCTGCTAATTAGTGAACAACCTATGACATGCGGGACCCACATGTCAGTTGACCAGTCAACGCCCTTGTTGACTGCTGACGTCATGCTGATGTCATGCTGACGTCAGCATGCACTGTTCTGGATAATGCTGAATTTAAATAATTAAATAAATCCTAAAAATGAATTAAATCTTTTAAAATTAATATAAAATAAACCGTAGCTCGGATGGAAAAAGTTTGTACATGAAAGTTGCTCAGAACGAAGAGACAAATCCGTATACGCGGTCCATTCGTCCGCCACACACCCCTAACCTATCGAACTCGCAACTTTCCCCCTCCGGCTCCTCTGCCCGAAAACATGAAACACCGGGGATATTTTCCCGGATGTTTTCCCCCCTTCACCGGTATCACCTACTACCGCGTTAGGGCACACCGAACACCGCGTATTGCCTTGATATATTTTGTGGTGCTTTGTTTGCTCTGTATTCATTATTTCTTCCCCCTCTTCTCTCCGGTAGACTACGAGACCGACGCTGCTGCTGACCAGTTCGACTACGGAGTTGACGACCCCTCTCTCTTGCCAGAGCAACCAGGCAAGCCCCCCCCCTTGCTCACCAGATATCGCCTATTCTCCTCTATACTGCTTGCATTAGAGTAGTGTAGCATGTTACTGCTTTCGTTAATCCTATTCTGATGCATAGCCTGACATTGTCGCTACATCTGTTGATACCTTACCTGCAATCCTAAATGCTTAATATAGGATGCTAGTTTATCATCATTGGCCCTACATTCTTGTCAGTCTGCCTTGCTATACTATCGGGCCGTGATCACTTGGGAGGTGATCACGGGTATATACTATACATACATACATACTATACAAATGGTGACTAAAGTCGGGTCAGCTCATTGAGTACCCGCAAGTGATTCTGACGAGGGGGCTGAAAGGACAGGTGGCTCCATCCCGGTAGAGGTGGGCCTGGGTTCCCGATGGCCCTCGACTGTTACTTTGTGGCGGAGCGACAGGGCAGGTTGAGACCACCTAGGAGAGAGGTGGGCCTGGCCCTGTTCGGCGTTCGCGGATACTTAACACGCTTAACGAGATCTTGGTATTTGATCTGAGTCGGCTACGAGCCTATACGCACTAACCATCTACGTGGGAGTAGTTATGGGTATCCCGACGTTGTGGTATCAGCCGAAGCACTTCAGACGTCAGCGACGGAGCGGCGCGCGCCGAATTGGACTGGAACGCCATTAGGCTAGGTCTGCTTTCCGCCGCCCTCGCAACGTGCAGGTGTGCTATGGGCGATGGGCCCAGACCCCTGTGCGCTTAGGTTTAGACCGGCGTGCTGGCCTCTCTGTTTTGCCTAGGTGGGGCTGCGACGTGTTGATCTTCCGCGGCCGGGCATGACCGAGGAAAGTGTGTCCGGCCAAATGGGATCAAGCATGTTGGGTTATGTGGTGCACCCCTGCAGGGAAGTTAATCTATTCGAATAGCCGTGATCTTCGGTAACAGGACGCCTTGGAGTTGTACCTTGACCTTATGACAACTAGAACCGGATACTTAATAAAACACACCCTTCCAAGTTCCACAGACAACCCGGTGATCGCTTTTCTACAGGGCGACGAGGAGAGGATCGCCGGGTAGGATTATGCTATGCGATGCTACTTGGAGTTGCTACTTGGAGATGCTACTTGGGGGACTTCAATCTACTTTCTTCTACATGCTGCAAGACGAAGGTGACCAGAAGCGTAGTCTTCGACAGGATTAGCTATCCCCCTCTTATTCTGGCTTTCTGCAGTTCAGTCCACCGATATGGCCCTTTACACATATACCCATGCATATGTAGTGTAGCTCCTTGCTTGCGAGTACTTTGGATGAGTACTCACGGTTGCTTTCTCCCCCTTTTTTCCCCTTTTCCTTTCTTTCTGGTTGTCGCAACCAGATGCTGGAGCCCTGGAGCCAGACGCCACCGTCGACGACGACTACTACCCCGGAGGTGCCTACTACTACGTGCAGCCCGCTGACGACGACCAGGAGTAGTTAGGAGGATCCCAGGCAGGAGGCCTGCGCCTCTTTCGATCTGTATCCCAGTTTGTGCTAGCCATCTTGTGGCGACTTGTTTAACTTATGTATGTACTCAGATATTGTTGCTTCCGCTGACTCGTCTATGATCGAGCACTTGTATTCGAGCCCTCGAGGCCCCTGGCTTGTATTATGATGCTTGTATGACTTATTTATGTTTTAGAGTTGTGTTGTGATATCTTCCCGTGAGTCCCTGATCTTGATCGTACACATTTGCGTGCATGATTAGTGTACGATTGAATCGGGGGCGTCACAAGTTGGTATTAGAGCCGACTGCCTGTAGGAATCCCCCTTCCAACTCCTTGGCCGAAGTCGAGTCTAGACTTTACAAAACTTTTACTGACATGGCTGTGCGGCCCATGGGCCCACGTCACCATTGGGTGGTATTAGGATCTTTTTCTCCTTGTCTATACTCTGGGACTCTGATCTCTCTTCCATTCGGGTTAAATGGATTTTGCTAAATCTAACATTAGGATCTCGTTATCACTTTCACCCGGAGAGCCCCTTATTATTGATGATCGTCTGCTGCATGTGAAGACCCTGAAGATACTCTCCGCTGTAACCCGAGAATTTGTGTCCGTTGCTTTTGCAATTCCCTACCACCAAAATATCCCTATGGATAAATACATACATCTGTCGTTCTTACTTTTGTTCCCAGTTGATCTTGTCATTGGAAGATACCCTGAAATTCTCTCTATTGATCCGAGAATACTTTGTGCCTACTGCCTTGCAGTTCCTTTCCACCTGAATACCCCTACGGATAATTTCTCGCCCTTATCGACTATCCACTCATCCCCAGTTGTTCATGTGTTTCACAATGGTCTTTGAAATACTATTCGATCCTCCAAAATTCCTCAGTAGCTTATTGCTCTGCAATACTTGTCTGCTTGCATTATGGATGCTTTCCATATGTCTGGCAATATTCGTTAGTATCCTTAGACACCGTCATTTTAATCCTATTGATTCAACATGTGTGCGAATGCACACAATCATCAATCGACCCTTCTAAATTATTTTTCCGGCTCAGACGTCATTCTGAACATGAGCTGGTTCTGGACCAAACTATTTGTCGTCAATTGTGCCTCTGGTCTATCCAACTTATCCATCCTTGATCAGAGTGTCTGCTTCTGATCCCTTATTTTGGAAATCATAATTCCTTTGTTATCTAAGCATCGAATTATTCAGATGTTCTATAATCTGATGCCCGTGCAATCTTTCTTCCTCTGATTGAGTACAGATACTCACATCAGCTCCGTTGTGGATCGCCCGATCCATTGTTGGATTTCATCCGACATCGTCCTTCATATTCAATAACCTTCTGAGCCTTTCCACGGGTGTATATTGCCTTTGGTAAATTGTATCCTCTGCTTGGCCAACCATGCTCTGCTTTTGAGCTTGTGTATTTACTTTTGAAACTTGTGGTATATGTTCTAAGATGCCCCGATGGGTTGAACCTATGCCTTCCTTAATATGTGTGAACTCGAAAGTTTTCATGAGTCATACTCTTCTGGTATTTTGCCAGATAAAATTTCAACACTACAGCTTCATCCAACGTGAGAAGTGAATGAAAGATTATACATTGAAGAAGTGGGAGTCGACCTTGAACCTTGTGTTCATGCCCATGGACACGATGTAGATCTTATCATTAAAAGCTTCTCTTAAATTAATTATTCCCTTGGTATAAGTTCAACTTATATCTGGGATCTGGCCTTTTGCAATCGTGGTTCCGGCCATGTTCTCCTTTTAAATACCATTTCTTGAACAAGTTGAAGTACCTGTCTTCTGCAGATCATTGCACCTGTCCAACCTTTACTTTGCTCTACCGTTGAGTATTAAACTCTGGTATCTCAAGATTATCACGGAACTGCATAACTTCTTATGAGTTCTTCATCAAGTGCTACATTCTCATTGATTCCAATTTTTCACGGGATCTGAGTTATTTAACACTCAAAGACACCGATAACTGACACGAGTCCGCATCGCGATTAAGCAACTCTTGGTAACCTTCATTACTTACGAGTTTGAATTCCATCACGTCATTCCTAGCCTGTTTGGCTATATCCTTGTCGTGCCGATTTTAACTGTGCTACCTGGTCCTCTTCCAGAGCATAATTTTCGACGCTGAGCTAAGCTTACGTTGCTTTCCTTGTCTTATCATTCCACCTCAGACAACAAGCTTGGTTCCGAGTTTGTGTCGTACCCATGGTTCCAATAAGCTCTTGCTTGATCATTCTTTTGACTTGATGTGATCGCGGATCGATTACATCTTCAAGTAATCTCTCGACAAATGTGTCGTGATCATTATCAACTTTCTGAGCTATTCCAGAATAACAATCAAATTCATGATAAGAATTACCATCCTTGCCCCTCGATGAATTGTGTGTCATCGACTACTTCCTTGCCTCCTTTCCAACACAAGCTTGTTCGTGTTTTGTGTTATACCTTGAGTTCCTTGCTACCCAGCATTGTTCTTCTTACCTTGTAATATTACCACCTTTTATGTCAAGAATGTCGTGGGAATTTCACCACCTCTTGAGAATTCTTGGTATGGTGATATTTCTCACCATCGCCATTCTTCTTGGGTCCTCGTGTTGATTCCAACCGGGGTACCAACAAGTAAACGGTGGTGTTTGAATCCTGCACTTCTAGCAACCCTGTTACTTTGAAGTTAATGGCCGGCCGTTCATTCTTAAACTATTGATTATTGAATCACCATTATGACATTGGTCGTGCAACCCAACCCATATTTCGGGCGCACCTTTCAACCCATGTTTAACTGTGCATGTTTTCCTCCAGCATACATCATTAAGTCATTTGATCTGGCTAATGTTATCTCCTTGTTCACATAGTTGTGGAAATCCATCCTTTTTGGAAATGTCAATGGGTTGTCGCTGAGTCAATCAGTCACCTCCTCACCTCTCCTTGATTTAATGATGAACTCTTGTTTCGGAACTCGCTTCCATAGTTCATTTCCTGAAAATCTTACAATGTCAACTCGTCAATTGTGTTGCACCTTTTCTTCTCAGGCATCCTGAGTCTGAGGTATCCTGGCACCAATCAGATCTGAATCTTGGTCAGATATGATGGTGGGAACATATTTCCAAGAGTTATAACATTGGTCTTTCTATGACCCGATAAGGTGATGTCATGCCTAGCACACCTGACCGGAGGACCTATTGCTATAATTTTCCTTTTAGCAATGCTATCCATTCTTCCATGAGGAAATTGTAAGACTTATTCTACAAGTTGTTCCTGATGGATCCTTTGAGTATCCAAAGTCTGATCGTTACCCAGTGACCACGTCAAATGCTATCTCGAAGCATGTCTGTGATACTCTGATTTTCAACAAGAACATTTGAAGCCCAATGCTAAATGTTTCTTGCTCAATTATCCAAACACCGTTGTATGGGTAATGTCATAAAAATTCTCTCCCTTACCTAAAGGGTTTTCTACATTATATCCTTTCATGCATATCATGCTCTGCTTGTCCTTGGGAAGGATATACCCCTGAAATATGTGTTTAACACATTTTCCTTTCCATTGTTCTGTTTAATCTGATAATCATATTTTCCTTTCCATTGTTTGATTTAACCTTTCTTGTGATCTATATGACCTAAGCAGTAATATTCTCCTGCTTATGTAAACACCTCGTGGTACCGCTCTGTCAATAAGACCCTGTTACTATTGTTGATGACATTTCAGTAACCACCGATGGACGAGAACTTTGCCTACTGGCCCGCCTCGTTTCAACGAGCAGGGAAATGGCTCTCCTTGTCCCTCGCCTTGGTACCGATGTAGTTGTTGACATATAACTGACAGGCTAACCTCTGACATGCCTTACTTGCATGATCGTGCAAGACATCACCGCCTTCCTACTTTTAACCCACATGGTGGGCCCATAACCCACAGTTCCACAGGATCGAAACCTGACTCTCCTGTACAACCTGATGTCAAAGTTATTCCTCGTGCTTGACTTTGTATGTAATTCACGGGCCACTTGCCTGTTGACCTATTCTGGTATCGGACACAATACTTATTCCCGTTGCTCTGAACCCCTTTCACACTCTGCTTTAGGCAATGAATGATTGCCTATCCGCTTGAAACTTCTTATTACACCGTCTTACTTTGCTCTCGATGTGTGTCATTTGTTCAACTCGAGAGATACTCATATGTTCATTCTTGGGATACCCCCAGATGAATTTCCCTTATAACATCCTATCATTGTAGAGCTGCCCCTTACCTATTTGTAAGTACGATGGAGTTCCCCGAAGAAAGGACGACAACTTCATCATGATGCTTTGGAATAAAGAAATGAAGACATCAATGTAATGGATCAACCACTTCGAGAAGAGCAACCAAGACCGAGAAGATCCGTTAGAATACCGTAACCAGAACTTTCCCACTTACCCCCCTCTTAAATCTCGGGACGAGATTTCTTGTAGTGGAGGAGAATTGAGACGCCCGGATAATTAGACTACAGTAATCCCGCGTTAACGATGCCACGTCACCTCGGTTACTGTTGCTAACCTCGTGTTAGTTCGAAACCGATTTGAATTCAAATTTGAATTAAAGTCAAACGATAAAAGTTTTCGAACATAAAAACTAAAATGTGCTAAATGTGACCAATAAATCCTTAGTAATAATGGTGGAGAACCCACATTTTTATAAAATAATTAAGGACACTAAAATAATAAAAACAGTGGCTAAATAACATTTTAATTGCTCTTTAAATTATAAGAATAGTAAGTTAACTTATTTTGAGTCAAAACCAGGTTGGGTAGTGGCCTATATTTGTTAATACTAAATTAGGTACAACTAAGGTATTTTATAAAACTAAGGTATTTAAAACATAAAGTTAAATCAGAAAAGAAAAGAAATAAAAGAAAATACAAAATAGAATAAAAAGGAGACAAGGACTCCCCTGGAACCCCTTGGCCCAACTGGGCCATGGCCCAGCCAGGCCGGCCCACGCCCCTGGCCTACATAGGCCTCCCCCACTCGCCAGAAACCCTAGCCCCTCTCCCCCCCACTACCCCACGACCCCCACTCTCTCTCTCGCTCGTTCCTCTCCCCTCCCGTGATCCAGATCGAG
>NC_057795.1:254583042-254590401 GCF_018294505.1 Triticum aestivum
CTGGACCCCCTTGGCCCAACTGGGCCATGGCCCAGCCAGGCCGGCCCACGCCCCTGGCCTACATAGGCCTCCCCCACTCGCCAGAAACCCTAGCCCCTCTCCCCCCCACTACCCCACGACCCCCACTCTCTCTCTCGCTCGTTCCTCTCCCCTCCCGTGATCCAGATCGAGATCGACCCGATCTCCTCGCCTGGCGCTGCCCGATGCCGCCCGGCGCCCTCCCCCCCGTTTGCCGTACCTCCCCGTCGGACTGCTCGTCCCCGACTCTCCCTCGCCGGCTCCGACGCCCCGCGACCACGCCTCTCGATGGACGCCCCACCACCTCGCCGCTGGATGGACGCCCTGCCGCCTACCGTCGACGCTCGCCTCCCCGACCTCCTCCCCGGCAGACTCCGTCGAGCCTCGCCGGCGAACCCCTGCATCAGGGGTGAGCGAAACTCCCCTCTCCTCTCTGTCTCCCTCGCACGTGCGTCCCTAGCCCGTCGCCGTAGTCACCGCGTCTTGCTCGTCATGCCGCTCGTGCTCCTCGTCGTGGCCATCGCCCGCATCGTCGCGGTCGTGAGCCGAAGCTCGCGCTCCAGGCAGCACGCGCCCTCCCTCCTGTGCCCGCGCACGCCCCTTGTTCCCCGCATCATCATGTGCTCGCCCGCGCCTCCCCGCTGCCCTCTGCCGCTAGCTCCCTGCCCTGCCATGGCCTGCCTCCCCTCTCACCTGCAGCCGGCACCCAGCCCGCCTCGCCGGCGCTGGCACGCGTGCCCACAGTGGCCGCCCGGGTTCGCCCGTTAACGGGCACCTGCCCGTCGTCGCTCTTGCGCTCGTGCCCGCGTGCTCGCACACCCGACCCGCTATGGCCCCTAGGCCAATGACATGTGGGGCCGCCCCCTCAGAAACGTTAAAAAAAAGGATAATAAAAATAATAACAATTAATTTATTAATTAGGATAATTAATTAACTTAATTAACTCTGTTTAGTTAACTAACTAAATCTAATTAACCTGTTAATTAAAATGTTAGCTGCTAATTAGTGAACAACCTATGACATGCGGGACCCACATGTCAGTTGACCAGTCAACGCCCTTGTTGACTGCTGACGTCAGCGTGCACTGTTCTGGATAATGCTGAATTTTAATAATTAAATAAATCCTAAAAATGAATTAAATCTTTTAAAATTAATATAAAATAAACCGTAGCTCGGATGGAAAAAGTTTGTACATGAAAGTTGCTCAGAATGAAGAGACGAATCCGGATACGCAGTCCGTTCGTCCGCCACACACCCCTAACCTATCGAACTCGCAACTTTTCCCCTCCGGCTCCTCTGCCCGAAAACATGAAACACCGGGGATATTTTCCCGGATGTTTTCCCCCCTTCACCGGTATCACCTACTACCGCGTTAGGGCACACCGAACACCGCGTATTGCCTTGATATATTTTGTGGTGCTTTATTTGCTCTGTATTCATTATTTCTTCCCCCTCTTCTCTCCGGTAGACTACGAGACCGACGCTGCTGCTGACCAGTTCGACTACGGAGTTGACGACCCCTCTCTCTTGCCAGAGCAACCAGGCAAGCCCCCCCCCCCTTGATCACCAGATATCGCCTATTCTCCTCTATAATGCTTGCATTAGAGTAGTGTAGCATGTTACTGCTTTCGCCAATCCTATTCTGATGCATAGCCTGACATTGTCGCTACATCTGTTGATACCTTACCTGCAATCCTAAATGCTTAGTATAGGATGCTAGTTTATCATCATTGGCCCTACATTCTTGTCAGTCTGCCTTGCTATACTATCGGGCCGTGATCACTTGGGAGGTGATCACGGGTATATACTATACATACATACATACTATACAGATGGTGACTAAAGTCGGGTCAGCTCATTGAGTACCCGCAAGTGATTCCGACGAGGGGGCTGAAAGGACAGGTGGCTCCATCCCGGTAGAGGTGGGCCTGGGTTCCCGACGGCCCTCGACTGTTACTTTGTGGCGGAGCGACAGGGCAGGTTGAGACCACCTAGGAGAGATGTGGGCCTGGCCCTGTTCGGCGTTCTCGGATACTTAACACGCTTAACGAGATCTTGGTATTTGATCTGAGTCGGCTACGAGCCTATACGCACTAACCATCTACGTGGGAGTAGTTATGGGTATCCCGACGTTGTGGTATCAGCCGAAGCACTTCAGACGTCAGCGACGGAGCGGCGCGCGCCGAATTGGACTGGAACGCCACTAGGCTAGGTCTGCTTTCGGCCGCCCTCGCAACGTGCAGGTGTTCTATGGGCGATGGGCCCAGACCCCTGTGCGCTTAGGTTTAGACCGGCGTGCTGGCCTCTCTGTTTTGCCTAGGTGGGGCTGCGACGTGTTGATCTTCCGCGGCCGGGCATGACCCAGGAAAGTGTGTCCGGCCAAATGGGATCAAGCATGTTGGGTTATGTGGTGCACCCCTGCAGGGAAGTTAATCTATTCGAATAGCCGTGATCTTCGGTAACAGGACGACTTGGAGTTGTACCTTGACCTTATGACAACTAGAACCGGATACTTAATAAAACACACCCTTCCAAGTTCCACAGACAACCCGGTGATCGCTTTTCTATAGGGCGACGAGGAGAGGATTGCCGGGTAGGATTATGCTATGCGATGCTACTTGGAGTTGCTACTTGGAGATGCTACTTGGGGGACTTCAATCTACTTTCTTCTACATGCTGCAAGACGAAGGTGACCAGAAGCGTAGTCTTCGACAGGATTAGCTATCCCCCTCTTATTCTGGCTTTCTGGAGTTCAGTCCACCGATATGGCCCTTTACACATATACCCATGCATATGTAGTGTAGCTCCTTGCTTGCGAGTACTTTGGATGAGTACTCACGGTTGCTTTCTCCCCCTTTTTTCCCCTTTTCCTTTCTTTCTGGTTGTCGCAACCAGATGCTAGATCCCTGGAGCCAGACGCCACCGTCGACGACGACTACTACCCCGGAGGTGCCTACTACTACGTGCAGCCCGCTGACGACGACCAGGAGTAGTTAGGAGGATCCCAGGCAGGAGGCCTGCGCCTCTTTCGATCTGTATCCCAGTTTGTGCTAGCCATCTTATGGCGACTTGTTTAACTTATGTCTGTACTCAGATATTGTTGCTTCCGCTGACTCGTCTATGATCGAGCACTTGTATTCGAGCCCTCGAGGCCCCTGGCTTGTATTATGATGCTTGTATGACTTATTTATGTTTTAGAGTTGTGTTGTGATATCTTCCCATGAGTCCCTGATCTTGATCGTACACATTTGCGTGCATGATTAGTGTACGATTGAATCGGGGGCGTCACAATCAAACTGTGAGACTACGTATAAAGAAGCATGCAACTGTAACTTGACTCCAGCAACTACCTTCTTGCTATTGAAGCACACACGATTCATCTAATCTTGCTAACTTGTCTTATGTCAAGAGTGCTTGGGAAGTAGTGTCAGGTGGCAAGGGAGCTTGGGAACATGCTGCTAGCTCAGTTGACGCACGAGTAACTCGTGCAGCTGGTTGTATTGTGGAAGGTGTTGCAACAACTAGGGCCGTCTCTGCTTGTTTGCTGGCAGCTATTTGTTTCTGTTTGGCTTGTTCTGTAGCTCGTGTAGCACGGGATACCCTTTTTGTAGAATTTTCTGCTAGACTTTGACCTTCTATTGCACCATCAGTACCAGCAGAATCTGCAGGATTCTTCCGCTTCCCATTCCCTATCATTCTGTGTTTTGTCCTCTTTCTTTGTGCCATGTAAAGTAAAGCCGATAAGAAAAACAAAGAACAATTTAGTTCCTCAGAACAAATTAATGTGTGATACAAACGAACTAAACTTTCATGTTAGACAACCACATGATAGGAGGATGTAATATGTACGAAAAACAGGACGAAAGAGATAACCAGAACTATGATGTGTAAACTAAGCAGAAGACATTTCACTAAATTAGAAGCAATGCAATGGAAGGTAGACACCATATGATAGATGCTACAAATATCGCTCTGCCAAGTTAACAGTGTCTCATCATAAATAGCGTTTAAACAAATGTGAAGCAGTACAAGAAATAAATCATATGCAAGATGCAAACAACATCACACCACCAAGTTAGAGGTCCCTCGTCATTAGTGCCATTGCATATTCACAGCACTGCATATTCATAGCTTATGATGTGTAAACTCGGGAGAAGGCATTTCAACAAATTAGAAGCAATGAAAGCTAGACACCATATGAAAGATGCAACGAATATCACTCTACCAAGTTAAAATTGTCTCATCATAAGTGCCATTTCAACAAATTAGTAGTACAAGCTAGAAAAGAATATGAGATCTAACCTATATCACACTCCCAAGTCAAACGTGTCTTATGATAAGTGATTGTTGCAGGTTACACGACAGTAGTAATTTGATGTAAGAACATGGTGTGATAGACAGATATTGTATGTTCTAGAAACAGGAACACGTGTCTTATTCATAAGTATAATGTGTAAAGTAAGCAGATGGAATTCAACAAAATTAGAAGCAATACAAGCTAGACATAACATGCAACCACATATAACAGTGCCAAGTTAGAGGGAGCACCTGTGATGGTGCACTAGGGGAGACGTGCTCATCATCAACATAGCTACGTTGAGTGTCTATGCATGTGTTGTCTTGCCAATCATCTTGGGGGGATGGAGGGTTAGAATCTGTAGAGGCCCTCCGTTTGGAAGGAGCACCTTTATCCGCTGCCTTGCTAACTTCCTTCCGCTTTATTGATTTTGAATTGTCAAGTAAAACCGACAAGAAAAAGCAATAAAATTCTCTCTTCAGAACTCATTTGTGCATGATACTGACAATCACTACTTTGATGTAAGGCAAACACATGATACCAGGATGGAATATGTACGAAAAACAGGACGACATGGCATGTTCACAACTATTTGTGTAAACTAAGCAGAAACCATCCCAACAAATAAGAAGCAATGCAAGCTAGACACCACATGAAAGATGCAACCAATATGACTCTGCCAAGTTAAAAGCGTCCCATCATAAATGGCATTTCAACAAATTAGAAGCAGCGCATGCTATACATCATATGAAAGATGCAACTAATATCACACTGCATATACTAAAGGTGTCACGTCATATTGATTGATGCGAGATACAAAAAAACAATTGTTTTATGTAAGGACATGCTTAATAGGCAGATGTACTATGTACTAAATAAAGGAAGGTATGTCACATTAACAAGTATAATATATAAGCTAAGCAGAATAGCACATGCAGTTTAACCAGATTGGAAGAGTTACAATCTAGACACCATATGCAACATGCAACCACATATCACGCTGCCATGTTAGAGCAAGCACCTGCAATGCTAGTGTAGGGGAAATGTGGTAATCAACTACAGAGCTATGTTCACTATCTTCATCTAGCCATGTTGTTTCTTGAGAATCATGTCGGGAGGCTGACGCTACATTCTTTAAATGAGGATCTTTACTCATAGTAGTCCACTTGCTTGACTGCCTCATCGTAAGTGATTTATGAGGGATACACAAGACCATTAGTTTGATGTAAGAACATGGTTAATAGACAGATGTACTAGTATGTACCAAAAACAGAAAGGCATGTCATATTCAAAGGTATAATGTGTAAGCTAAGCAGATGCAATTTAACCAAATTGGAAGCAATACAAGCTAGACATCTGGCTGGAGTGGTGAGCATGATCATCTAGGACCTGAGGGCCTGGTGGGCCATCGTGGGTCTTTATTTGGCTTACAGGTGATGCATGTCTGTGATGGGCTTATCATAGGCTCGGCCAGTGCCCTGACTAGCTATTTGTCTTCTGGTACTCACGGGATGGTGGTTCGTGTAAAAAAATATCTTTCCTTATCTTAATAAATACCGACTTCGGCCTTTCGAATACAAGCTAGACACCATAGGGAACATGCAACCACATATGACACCGCGAAGTTAAAGCAAGCACCTGGGATGGCGGTTCATTGCGAGCGAGGTCATCAACTCTAGAGCTACGTCTACCGTCTCCATCTACTAACACTTCACCCTTTATAGCGCTATAACATGTCTTGCCTACCCGCATACGAAGCTGGAGCGACTTCTCTCTTTTCTTTTCTGCTTCTCTCAAGGCAGAGTCTGAAATAGCCTTGCATAAAAACACAATAGTGAGAGTATGGGTGAAGTGTCTGCAGAACTAGTGCACTATAAAAGTAGTAGATAGCAGGTGGCTGAAAAATAAATGACAAGAAACATATGATAGCTCTACAACATTGCATGGCAAACAAAATTAGATTCTACTCCATATGATTTTGTAATATATGAGCACAGGAAATGCAGGTACTCCTCCAGCACACCACCACATGTGGTCATATCCAGATAACAGTCGACTGAAAATAAATAGGTCAGTCGATTTTTTTTATGAACTGTCTGATCTATAAGGAATGGGCAGATGGCCTTCGTCTACCTCCCGCCTATCATTGTTGACTATCTTTCTCGAACCGCCAGCGACCAACGGTCCAGACCCCTGCCTCCGCCGCCCCGCCCTTCCCTCGATCTCACACCACCGCCGTGCTTGCCAGGGCCCCCAGGCCATCCCTTTAATCCCGACCGACCTCCAGATCGGGCACCAGCAGCTCTAGGCCCCACACGCCCCTAAGATAAACACCGAGGCGCTGCTTCCCCGGCGTAATAGGTGGACTAGCGCCTGTTACACTAGGGCATGCTTCCGTTAATTGGGAATCAACTGACTAGGAATTGAAATCCAGGGTGGGCGACGGACCTCTAGCTAAGGTGAAATAGTATATGAGGAGAAACCTTGTGCATCGCGAGTTACTAGGAACATCTAGTATCAAGAAGAAGGGGACAACTAGTGTCTTCTGTGGGATGAATACCGTGCAAGCAGACATGTAAGATTTGCACGAATAAGGGAAGAAGAGTACCATTATCGGTTGCCAGTCTGGTCTCCTCCATATGTCGCGGCGATATTCTTTTTTCTCCTGGGGGAACCGATGTTTTGGAGGACGGTGGATCCTTGGACAAACCCATGCCCAAATTGTTGACTGTGTTGCCGTGGCCGTATATCAGCGGAGGGGAAGCAGATCCGAGGCGGCAAAGGACGGCGTAGCAGTAAAAGCTCTGGTGGCGAAGTTGGAGCGGCAGCAGTGAGGCGCAGGATGGCATGGTTGAACTGGATTGGGTACGGACGGCTCGGCCTCAGCTTCAACTACTAACCATGGAGGGCGTTGCTGTTGAGGTTGCGGTGGACGACGACATCGGGGTATCGGCTCCGGCGTGATGGAGGAGGGCGGCGGTTGATGGGTGGGATGGGGTGGTGGACGGAGGATGCCGAGGTTTCGCGGCTGGTGGAGAGGTAGT